>NC_135270.1:13128374-13135874 GCF_051311805.1 Agelaius phoeniceus | reverse complement strand
TTTGCACAGGTCTGTATTAAATTAGCTACAAAACATCTCTATTTTTACCCATTTCAGAATCACTTGCACCTACCTTGCTGGTGTCAGAAGAGAGTGACCACGGGCCTGACCTCATACTACAGTTCAGCAGCCCTGTAAAGGAGGAAAATCACAAGTGCTCTGAAAAGTTATGTTCACACAGAACATGGGTGGCAGTTCAAAAGACCACTTAAATACATACCTGAGATCTACAGACCTCAATTATTTCTAAACTCTGGCTTGCTCTACTTCTCTGCCTATGCATTGTGAAAATAAATCACTCAATTCTGTTACTATGTTTTACGTGAAATGAATGTTAAATATTTTCATAAATATAGGCTCTCCCTTAACAAAGAAAACTGTGTATTAAAAATACAGAATTTCCTTTGATAGAATAAAATGGGAAAGCTTCAAAAATAAAACCTCCTGAGAATAAGTTCTTTGCCACTATGGTATAAGGCTGCAACTTTAAGCCATTAGGCTTTACAATCTGTAATGACCTTTTAGAGAAATTTTCAGTGGATAAATTAGTTATTTAGAAGTTGTGCTGCTGCTCTCCATAGCAAAAAGTTAAAAGGATTTTTTTTTTTTTAAATAAAAGTAGCAAGACGTGAATTTTTGGACTGTTTCTTGTTTCATAAGAATTTTAATGGGCAGATTCTGCACCTCTCGTGTCCAGAACAGCTCAGCTGCAATGGGATCCATGAAGTTTCTTTCTACATGAGAAACTGGCATCAGGAAGGTTTTGTGAGTGGGTACAAGCTGCTGGGGGGTGAGGTTGGGTGTGACACACTGCAGATCTCCCCAGCACCAACACAGGCAGGGAGGGGTCTAAGGACCCAAGTGAAAGGCTCTAGAGGAGGCCCAGACATGGAGCTGGGACAGGCTGGATTTCCCTGGGAAAAGCATAAATGGAGGAGATGGTTTCCCGATAGAAGCCTTCTTTCTCCTTCCACCTCTCCAAACTCTCCCAGGCTCAAGTGAGATGTATTCTTCCACTTGTATGGTCCATCAGGTCTCAACAGCGATGTAAGATTTCAATCTGTATCAAACTGAAGTTCAGCAAAAGTTCAGGGATGCACCTTTAGCCCAATCTTTCTGAGCAAACCAACACATGGACTCTGATTCTGCCACCTCTTCTTCAACAGTGCCTGTGTAGAGTTTCTTTAATCCTTAACACACGTATCGCAGCAAAAAGACACCTCCAAACTTATGAATAAACTCTAGTGACAGTGTTTTCATAACGCCCCTTGCTTTCATTTGGATCAATAATTGACTTTTCTGTATATTCTTCTCTACTTCAAAGTCCATTGCTGCTGCTGCAGTGTTCTGCAGATAGTCCTGCCTTTTACTCCTCACCTTGGTAGAGTAGATAGGAGTAGATAGACCTGGAAGACAAATCTGGCATCCCTGCATCTGCCTCAGTTGTTTCTGGAGGAATCCAGTGAGACAGTGTCTGGTTCTGGAGTGACACGTGGAGCTCTCGGGCTTGTTGCCACATACTCTGTTATGATCAGAGCTTATTGCTCCCAGCCTTATGTCAAGCAGAGACTAATCAAATGTGGGATGGGTGAACAGAGACAGAGCCATGCAGCTGCCTTTTCATCATCTCTTACTATCAGCTCTTCTTTAAACTGCAGCAGCGCACAGGGGTCCCAGTCATGGAGCTAGACCACAGCATATTGTCCAAAAATCCCAGGGCCCTTCTTCAGCAAGATAGCTTCTTTCTTCACTGCCTTGCACTAAAGAGACCAGGCAAAATTGACACCAAATAGTTGGAGATGGATGAATTGAAAAGACAAAATGCAACGTCAGGCTCATGTTGCTTTGTGATAACAATACCCTAAGACACTGCCAGTGTCCCGTAAGTTTTGTGGCTCCCTCTGCCTCTACCTGCATGGATGACATTTGTCAGGTCTTCATAACGTCATTTGAACAATGTATCATCTAAAAATGTGGAGCCCATAGGAAAAGGGCTGCTGGCACAGGAGCTGTAGGTGCACACAAAGGATATGGTGTGGCAGCCAAACACACAACAGAGGAATTCCGGCTATCCCCATGTTAGGGAGGGTCTGTTGCACTGGGCTGTTTTGCACTTGAATTCATCAGCATCCAGTTCAGTGTGAATCTAATGGTGATAATCTTGATTCATTAACATGTGAGATGAGGAAACACATACACAAACCAGAGAGATGAATATTTTGGTGTTTGTTTTAAAAAAAATCCATGCTGTGAAATTACAAGATTTCTCTCTGAATCCAAAGACAGAAACAGGTTCCATGAAGATGAAAGTTAGGGAAGATGTTCTGATAAAAGCAGGCAGGTGGAGGCTCTAATGAAGGCATACACTATAGTGCACATCTTGCCAATATTTCTTAATGAATAATATGTGCACTCAGATGAGAATAGTATTGATTGAGGTCTGCAGGGAAAGTTCTCTAAGAAAAATTTTTATTCTAGGAGCAAAGTCCTTTCTGGAAGATTTTGATCTTTTCCTGCTGCAACCTTTTTCCTCCCCTCTCTTTGTGCTACCCAAAGCAACTGACAGTCAAAAAATGAAAATCCTCCCCTGCATCTAATGTATCTATCAGATCCAAGAAGAAATTTATACACCAGTACTAAGAATGGCTGCACCATTCTCCTTAGCTGGTAGAGGACACAGCAGTGTATAATTAGGACTGGATTACTTCGCTCAGAACTGGAACAGAGAGCAGATGTCTTGCATTAATATTGGCATTTGATTTCACACACTTTCTTTGCCATGTTTGCAAAACCAATTTGCCTTCCTATCTTGGATCTTGCCTTTCGTTTGCTCTCAGGCTGCTGTAATGCAAACAAAAAGCCACCAGTGGCAGTATGAAAGTACAAGTAGAAGTTCAGGCCCTTACAAAGCGGGTAGAGCTTAGGATTTAATTACTATTGTAAAATATCAACTTATTTTGTGATTATGTTGATGAGATTGGTATGGTTGGTATGTTCTGCTGATGCCAACTCAGACAAAAGAGGTCATGGCATTAGAATGCATTTGTGAACATAAGTAAAGAAAGATACACCTCTCCCCAATAAATGCCATCAGACTCTATCTGTAATACAGATGAGAGATGCATCCCCCTTCTCAAACATAGCTAACCTTTTTTTCACCTGTTTTTCCACACAGGGGACTTCAAGTCTTGATTTTGCTCCAGTTCAACTTTTCATGTACAGAATCCTTCCAGAGGGCCTACAACAAAATTTCATGCTGTTAAAAATATTGGCCCCAATTCTGAACTGCATCCAGCTTGCATTTGATAGCAGCTTTATGGCTGCAGCTGGGTTCTGGAGGTTTCTTGGGAGGCAAAGATGATCTGCCTTAATTTAGGAGCATCCAGAGGCTGATCACAATGTTCCACACTACAGCAGCACGGAATAACTGTAATGTGGGCAGCATGCAAGCAGCAGGGTGATGCTGACAAACTCTGGAGTCAATACAGGGGTGCAACCCAAACTGCCTCACCACCGAACCTCTTCTGCAGTGGTAGCTTTGGCTTCAAGACACAGTTTGCTTTACTTGGTGATGGGAAATGCTCTCCAGACCTTGGCCTGTAGCACCAGAACACACCTGTACCACCTGTTTGCAGGTGGCAGCACCTGTTTGCATTATGCAGAGCTTTTTTCAAAGAGGTGCTTTGGGAAGACTGCTCAACTCTACCCAGACCTATATCCAAACCCACAGTTACTGCCTTTGTTCCCTTGTCATGCCAGGCACTTAGAGAAGGGGATGATTTCTGTGGCAGGGTCAGAGAGACCAGGAGAGTTTGCGCTTGTAGACCACCAAGTCCTTGCCCCATGAAAAGCCATCCCTTTTCTGTCTACTCTCTGTACACAATGGCAGCAACTCCCCTAGTCCTAAAGAGTGTGTTGGATGTCTGAACAAAATGACAAATTAGGAAAAGACAACTGAAATGTTGTAGGGGTAATTTCACATTATTCTGGCCCATCAGCAAATGACAGAAGTGCAAGGACTAAAACAAGAGAATAACTGGAAGAAATGGTAGTGGTTGCCACAGCTCTCTTTAAGCAGGTGAGAAACTCAGTCTGAAAGCAGTAAAGATAACTACAGAAATGATATCATTCTCTCAGTGAGAGCTGGAAAAGCTTCTGTGCTCACAGGGAGGTCAAGAAGTGAGTGCCCAGTGGATCATTTTGTTGCGTTTTTAATGCTTCATGGCACAGGGTCAGTCAGAAATCCCTATCCCGAGGTCATGGTTGGGGCAGCATGGAAAGCAATCGTTTCTGCTGCTGGCAAGGCCCTGCCCAGGCTCTGCTCTTTCTCTCTCTCAGATTATTACAGCCCACTCCTCCTGCTCATCATGCCATGGTTAAATTCACCCTGGGCACTGGCACTCAGCTCCTCTGGGATCACAGAAGCCCCAAGGACCTTCCCTGTGGCATTCTGTCCAGGCTGTTGCCATGTGGTGCAACAAACAGCCATCCAAAGCCAACTCTGGGCAGCATTTGGGGCAGTAAAATTCCTTACCGTGCCTGTTGATAAGCAAGGACTAATATTTATTTTTAGCTCCACATTTAAATAGCACGAGTGAGACAGAATGAGGAGCATGGATGGCAACAGACTTGTCTGATAACTAAGTAATGAGTCCTATTTTTATGGCACTAGCCCCTTGTCAATGCAGCAGTGTGGTTACACTTGACATGTGGGGAAATGGGGATAATCATCCCTTTCTGAACCTGCCTAGGAGATGCTTTGACCTAGAAGAAGTTTGACTTAGAAGAAGCTGAGCAGCACGGTTTGGAGGGCCTCCTAATGACTACATCTGTTTTAAATAGACATATTTTGACTATGGCTTCCATACCAAACAGTCACCAGAGTCAAGTGATCACTTAAAAAGGCTGAGGTACAACTCTGCAGTATTTTACAGTGGATTTAATAGCTAAGCCTTAGAGGAAAAAATACCACCCTGCAAGCACACAGCTGAAGCACGGACATTTAATGAATGCTGCTCACTGCCTAAATGTGAATTCACACTGTAACACTCTTGCAAATGATCTATAATGTCTTGCATTGCTAGTATATCAAATTTGCATAAATATACCTCAAATATTTATAAATCAATATATATAAGCACGTGTTTAAAAGTGAGTATCAAAAGTGCATACACACAGAGTTCTTACATGCTCTAATTAACCCAAATAATCACATTTTGCCTTATTAAATTAAACATTATATGGATAAAATGTAGCTTGCCATCTAAGCACTAAAATACTGTTAGAAAGATACACTACTGCCAAAAAAGAAACAAGAGAACATGCCCATGGAAGAACACTTAACCTAAATGTAGCTGCAGGATCCAATGCCATGGAATGACTAACAATAATGTATATATTACTTTTAAACAAGCCAGCAGTTTTGGATAACTTTCCACTTCTCTCTCTGGTACTCCAGTTTCAGCCTAGTGAGCTATAACAGTTCAGGATAAGCAGAAAGCAGTAAAAGAGCCTGCTAAAGCTCTTGCCCATTTAAAAAGGTTTCCTCAGAAACAATGAGAATTCCTTATTTCCTCCCACTGCTTATTTACTGGTGCTTCCCTGCCTTCATTTAATTAGAGCTAAAAAAACAACAGCAACAACCATCCCTGATAATTTTTAAACTCTTTCCAACTAAGAAAATCTTTACTTATCAAGAGGTACAAAGAAGCACTGAGGACAGCTGTGGAGTTTGGAACAAATTTCTTGGTGGGTCCCACTTTAAAGCTTTTATACACCTAAGAAATCTCGCCCTGGCTGAAAGGAAGTGATTAAAGTTTTTAAAGACTACAGAGTTTTACACAGAGTAGTGTGATACTCAGGACCAATTAAATGTCATCTTAAGTACTTAACTGAAGCTTTTTTTTTTGGTACACTAGGAATCAGTTAAGTGGAAGGTGCCAAATTAAACTTATATTTGAATTGACTTAATTTCAAGTGATTATGCATCGTAATTTAAGAATGATTTCAGAAAGCTTTCAGTGGAGCAGTCTCTGTTAAGTTGGCTTCAAGAGCACTGTGTTAAGTCTGAAAAAAGAAAACACGCCAGGGCAATATGACATGCTCAAGAGCAAATAAGTGCAACTAACAACAACAAAAGTGTTGCAATTAAGCCCACAATAATGCAGGTGGCATCTTGTGAGGAGGTCTCAGTCAAGAGAGACTCAGTCTGCACAAGGACTCTGAGTGAGTGTGCTCCATTTCAGGCAAGAGCAGTAAACCCCAGGTTTTCTTCCTCCAACATGTGACAATTTAATTTGCCACATGTAATAACATGATATAATTACTCACATGCCCTTCCTTTGATGAATGCTTTTCTCAAGAAAATATGACTTTGACACATATTAGGGACAAGGGGATATAATAAAACTTTTGGAAATGAGGCAGGAGGTCTTGCAGTTAAAAAACTAGACTGGAACTAGGGAGACTTGGAATTTAATCCAGGTCTGGCTTGTTTTCCATACACTTCTAGCAAGTCTCTTGGGCACCAAAGCAAAAGTCAGGTGGCTGATAAAACTTTTCATAAATGCTTAGGTGCTCTTGGCACAAACATTTAATTAGAAAATAGAGGCTAGATGGCTGACTAGACATAAACTAAGAGTGTAACCCTGGGCTAAAACAACCCTGGACACCCATCCCCATGCCCCCCTTTCGAATGGTGGTTGTTTTAATTGTTTTTGTCATTTATTTCTCTGTTTACATGGGTTATGCCAGTGACTGGGGCTAAAGAATGGTCCAATAACTGGTGCAAAACTTCAGGGCAGCCTGCTGAAGGCAAAGGGTGGGAATGGGCTGGCTTTGCTGACCCCAGTGTGCAGCTCCTCATACTCACTACCTACCTTTCTTCAAAATATGGCCTAACAGCTTGACATCTCTCTTGTGTAACAAAATACATCATCAGGACCCTTGAGATCAGTCCCCAGCAGATGGGAGAGCTGGTGTAGCTCTTCCATGTGCCTGAGAAGGTGTCACCCAGGCCAACAAACAAACCAAATAGTCTTTTCTGGCTTAAGGTATGCTCCTGCAATTTCTCCTCTTTAATTTACGTGTCATCATTAATAAATCATTGGGCTTGAGCAGAAAGCATTTCTCCAGGTGACAGAATAGGTTACTCATCTTGGTTACCACTCCCTGTTTTGCAGATTCTGTTTGTGTTTTACACTGAACAGTCTTTGGCTGATCTGTCACCAGTGGCAGAGATTCATCCCCATGCCAGATCACTGGAAAAGAAGGGTTTTCTCTCCCTGTCTCTAGGCTTGTATCCATGACAGTTTGAATAGGGAGAGCTCCATTCTGGAGAAGGATGGAGAAAGTCCTTCCAACTAGGATGCTCAACAGTCCAGGGAGGAGGGTCTCTCCCGGGAGACAGAGATTTGGGTAGCTTGGAAGAGAGGACTAGACCACGGGTCCCACCTCTGCCCACTGAGGTGTGGCACGAGGAAGACAAACGACTCACTTGAC
>NC_135270.1:13090874-13123374 GCF_051311805.1 Agelaius phoeniceus | reverse complement strand
AAAACAACTCCAGCTCTTTTTTCTTTTTTTTTCCCCCTTCTCCTTTTTTCCATCTTGTGATCTTAACCCAGCTGGTGAGGGAGAAAATTCCCATGTGAGACATGTGGGTGGAGCCCAATTGTGTAAGCTCCATGCTTGCAAAGTGTTTGGCATGGATCCGCTGGCTGGCTTTGTTTTCCATGGCCGGACACAGAGGGAAGCCACATTCAGCACATTAACAGCCACCACCTGTTGCTCTGTTCTACTTCACAGGAACCCTGAGGCTGGGGAACAGCACTGTGCTCTGGCCCTTGATCTCCAGGGAAGTTTGATGTGCCTGGGATGTGCATTGGTGCCCACATTTTTCTTGCTTTTGTAAGACATGATGCTGGTGGGTTTGGGAGTCCAGGTGGAGAAGAGGTCCTTGGAGCGATGTGAGCTGTGCTTTGGTGCAGGTCACTAGGAGGGATTTTCAAGCTCCATTTGATGTGGCTCTCCTGAAGACAAACTCTTCTTGGCTAATTCACTGCAATCAGAAATTTCCCTGCCACAGACTATTTCAAAAATCCTAACTATATCAAGCCTAAGTACAAGGAATAGCAAGAAAATGCAAAAAGAAAGAATTTACTGACCTTCTCAGTGACATTTGTAGGACCATCACCAGATTTCTCCCCTCTTTGCACAGCCCAGCTTAAATTGATCTCCATTCCTATGCACTTTCCTGTTCATATGTAAAGCACAAGGAGGAAAAAAAAAAGCAGCATATCACTAATGCAGCTAATTCTCAGTATCTTGAAGCAATTGACACAAGTACATGAATTAACTCATCACTTTATATCACATACTTGAGGTAAATGTGCTATTTGGAGTACCTCTTGGTAAGAATAAGCAATTTAAGATCCATTAGTATTTGGAATATTCTGTTTCATTAAAACCACAGTCATCCCTAAATGCAGATGAGTGGAGAGAAGCTATCAACCTCGTGGTTGTACTAGATAAACTTAAAAACACTTTATATTACAGCGTGCTGTGAAAGGGTTTTTACACAAATACAAGCCAGGCCTGAGGTTTCCAAAAGAGGGTTCTCCTACCTTGGGTTGAAGTTTCTTGTAGCTTTCATAAGTTTGAAAATTATAATGTGAGCAATTCTGGTGAACAGATTTTAAGCTTTTAATATAACACCAGGGTAGTTTTGCAAAACATTATCTGCTACTTGCATACCAAAATTCATTCTCCTTTTTAATGGCCTTAGTGCCTAAGATTATGGGAGAGCTAGAATTATTTTTTAAAATAATAAATACATATCCTCTGTTTTCATTCAAAATTTCCAAATAAATCAGGGCCCCATTGCCCTGGGCTTGATCTGTAGAGCTTTAAGATCAAATCAGTTTCATTTATGATACTGTGTCCTAAGAAGTTTTATAAATAATATAAAAGCAGTGGCCTCAGATTTTAATTAGGGTTGTGACAAATCTATAGCACATTAAACAAAAAATATACTTCAATGATTTTTTTAAATACTTACTGTACAGACCAAGGAAAAATCCTGAAAAACTTCTGGAAAAAAAAAAAAAAAGAAAGTTCTTTTTTTCTGTCACATTCAACCCTCAAGGAGTTCCTCAACTTAAAAAAGCTATTTTGGTCTAAGGAGTAAAGGTAGAAATGTTACAGAAGTCACAGGAATTTCTGGAAAAACTAAATCCTTTCACTGTGCTGCCTAATTTAGCCTTAAGTCTTTCCCAAATGTTGAAATACACTTTCAGGGCCACAGACCTTACAATTCCTACAAAACTGGAATGCCTGCTGAGTGAGAGATGGGCCCTATTTCACTGCTGGGGAAGGAAGAGCTGGCTCCTGGCTAGCACAGAGTACAACCTGCCTTCCACCCTTCACCAGGGGCCCAGCCCAGCCTGCCCAGGAGCCACTGGTTGAGGAGAAGCTTCAGCTCCAGAAAAGGATCAATGCATCGAGGCACACAAGTGCATCTGTGGTGACATGGTTCTGCTGGGAGGAGTGTCCCACTGTTGCCACAAAAGTTCTTCCCTTGGAAGAAAAATCACTTTCTGATTGACAGAATGTACGTGATAAGACCTCATGTCCAGCTGAAATAGCACCATAGAGCTGCACTGAAGCCACTGTGACCCTGGCTTGTAGAATATGGCAAAAAGAGCAGGTGTCCTGGCTAGGCACCCTAAGAGCATGCAGTGTATCCCATGACTGCTCTATATCCATTGCACAGCTTAGATTGACTCCAAAAGTTTCAAAAGCTAGTTTCTATAATCAAACAAAGGCACTCTGGATTCTGGTGAATCAGGATTAGTGTTCTGCAGCTGTAGGGGAGATACTTTATAATTAAGCCAGCACCCTCCAGCAGATCTCAGCTGGAGGTACCAGCAGTCTTAGGCAAAAACTGGTGTGAAATCTGCCTTGCTTCCGGCTGAATAGCTCTGCTGGTGATGAGGAAAACTCTCTGTGCTTCTATGGCTCCCACACAGCAGAAGCCCACCTAGAATACCTGAACATGTGGACCTAATACATCTTTATTTTCTTGCTTTTCATTTCTCTGCAAGATTTATGATTGTGAAAAAAAAAAGGAAAAAAGGTCTATTTACAAGAGTGGCTGCAAAGTTAACCATTAATTTTCTGCTCAAATGCATGGACACAGTGCAAAATGATCCTTAAATGACAAAACAGACATTAGGTTAAATCTGAAATTCCTATGCTGTTCACTTTTCTAGGTTACCAATCCATGTATTGAGGTAATATCTGGATAGATCCTTGTCAGGAACAAGGCCTGGCCTGGCTGGATTTCAGTAAGTTTGCAAAAACCATTGGCCTGAAATTTGAGGCTAAGTAGGATCTTCCACCTGACTCATAAGCATTCCACATCAATATCTCTGATAAATGTCTCAAGCATTTGAACACAGAAATAATTCCAAGGGTACTTCACTCACAGCTGAATCAAGCTGTGACAACAGATCCTGAAAGTGGTTATTCTTGTAATATTTTATCTTGTAATTGTCCTTTTTTAAAAATGTCCATGTGTGCAGGGAAGAAGAGCAAAGTCCTTTCATGCTGAACAGGTTTCAGGGCAGTTGGTTATTTATTTCCCTGAAGCTATGCAGTGTTTCTGCATCAGGGTGGGACTGAGGCTTGTGTCAGGCAAATTCCATGGTGATGTTATTTATAAAATCATGTCTGCTGTTAGTTTACCCTTGCTGACAGAATTTACCCCCTTTCCCATCTCTGCATTCCTACACAATCTGGCCAGCAATAGCTGAAATTTGATAGCACACACAGGTATAAATTTAGTCAACTGTTGGATTTTGGCAGTTTCTTGGCCACAACCTGTGGAGTCCACGGGCCTGAAATGAGAGTGATGGAGCAGCTTGCCATTCCTAGAGCTCTTATTTTAGAGTCTCTAAAATCAAGTGCACCTTCTTACCTTGTTGCTTCACACTTGGTTCAGATTTGAGAGAGATCTTGACAACTCTGAGAGCCATGAAACATTTTAAAGTGATTAATAAGACTGCACACTTAGAGCAAAGGATGACTCCTGCAGGACTCTGCCTACATTTCATGTTAGCATCAGATAACAGTTCATCCACGTAAAGTAGATAACTAGCAGATTTTTCCTACACGTCCAAAACGAAGTCTGAACAGCAGGAATAACAACAAAGTGCTTAAACACACAATATCTTCAGAACAAAACAGATTAAAAGAACCACTCTCTTAAAGAAAACAAACCTATGAACATTATAAGTCTCTGCTTAGGTCTCCAAACCACAATTTTACCTGTCTAAACACACGTTGTAATAAACTGTCTCTTCGTTTCCCACGATCTCCTCAGCTGCCGGAGTGACGCGTGCCCTTCCCATTTGCTCTCATCCTGGAGAGCCCATCCCCTGTAGGTCTCAGTGCCATGACACAGGAGACTGTGCTTCTCCAGGCCCCCTCCCAGGGCTCTGGGTATCAGGCCATGCCAGCCACATCTCCCAGTGGCCTCTGGTGCCATAACCCTGTGGCTGCCTGTGCCAGCCTGTGTCCGGCGGGCCCCGGCACAGGAGGGGATCCTGCTCCCTCACAGATGGCCCGTGCCTGCTGTGTGCAGCCAGGGGACATGTACCACTAAAAGGCAGGATGTTTGGCTGCAGGCTGGCACATCCTGATCAGGCTGGGTAGTGCCACACATCGCTGTGCTGCTTCTGAGCATCGCTGCAGTGCTCCTCAGAAACAGGCTGGGCTCACTGCTGGGACCTGGGCAGCTGTGCTGCCTTTTCCCATTTTATATCCTCAGCATCTATACTTAGAAAACACCACTATTGCTTTCCATGCCACCTGTGTAGTTCATCATTTTTTTCCTCTTCTAATGCATTTGTTTGCTGTAATTTTGGATGCATTTTCTCCCTTGCTGGTCTGTGTTTTTTACCAGCAGCACACTATGAAGACAGTCCTAGTCACTTGATAATACTGGTGGCAGAGTTGTCCTTGTTTCCTTAGAGCAGAAAGCTGCCTGTGATCACAGTGGAAAAGACTATATTGTCAGAAATCCATTGTTGCTTTTGTGCCCCATATAGCATTTCTCTTTCTTCCCTGTGGGAATAGCAGCCACAATCAACAGTTACTTGGCCACAAACCTGTGCAGCCCATGGGCCTGAAATGAGACTAATAGAGCAGCCTCAAATTCCTAGAGCTCCTATTTTAGACTCTCTCCAAACTCAAGTGGACTTTCTTACTTTGTTACTTCACACTCAGTTTTGAAAGAGATTTTGGCAAGAGATCCTGCATTCCCTTTACTGTGTGTTTGGAAGTGAAAGCACTTACTGTGATAGCAGCACTGCCTTACCCAAACAGGCCAAGAGACAGGGAACTCTGAGCTAGTCAAACTGCTGAGGTTCAAACAGATTTATGAAAACAATCTGTATTTATTTATTTGTATATACATTTCTCATCCTCATTTTTCCCCCATCTGGTAATGTGATATTCATGCAAGTCTATCCCTTTGTTGAATTTTTGCTTCACTTCCTGTCAAATTATTTCATTTTATTTAACTTCACCTGTCAAAATACATGAGCTAATTCTCTCTGTGATGACCTGCCACTGCTTCTTAGTCTCCAGTGACAGGATGCAGCAACTGCATGCCTGCAAAGCCTGTGCCATGGAAATCACCTGGGCATCTTCACATACATACAAGCAGAGAAAACAAACCCAGCCTGAAATGCCTTGAACCAGCTTAGCTCTGCTCTCAGGTGCTGCCAAACAAAAATCCTTCTCTGCCCACAAACATGGTCCTTTCCCACCTTTCATCTCTGGGTTGCCAAGTGTTTAATGTGCAGAGTCTAACACAATGGACACCACCATCTCTCTGAGTTTATCCCTCACCTAAAACATCCTCTGGGGGCACTCATGTAGGGGTTTTTTGGGGGGTGAAACAGCATTCTGGTATAATGCCATATGTTCTGAAATAATTTCTTATTCTATTAATTGACTGCCTACTACCTAACAGCAGCTGCAAAGGAAGGCATTCTCTGTAATACTATGGTATTTATTTTTATCATTTTTACAGCTTTGATGCTGGCAGTTATAATTTATCTGACTTCCCAGTCAATGTGCAGAGCTACCATGGCCCCATGCCACCTTGAAGCACAGAAAGCCCTTGCCTGGCCAGTCCACTGGCTGTCCAGCAAGTCATTACTTGCACTGGGAGTGGTGAAATGCAAAGCCAGAGCATCTTGAGTAAAAAGATCCCTCTTTCATCTCCTCTACAGAAGTGGGTGAGTGAGAATTGGTGTTACACAAGGCTGCGTTGATGCTGTTCAAAGTGATGAGTTTTACCCTTAATGTTATACTGAGGGAGCCCATGTGGTGGCCAGTGATTGATTACCTTCACAAAGCTCATTTTCACTCAGCAGTGGTGAGTTTCAGAAGGGTGATAATAACAGATATCATTGCCTAAGTTCTCTCTCACAGGTTTTCCACTGTCCCATGGAAATCAAAAGGTGATTAATTCCTTTGACAGCTTTTGTGGTCCTCAGGAAAAGTTGACATAAAGTGGAAGATACTGCATATTTACCTGTGGGAGCCAAAGCCCATAATAGTTCTTTAATAATGAAAATTGAGGATACTACATCAGCAAAGAACTGGAAGAATGTCTGTAAAGAAATAGGAACAAGGCTCTCAGCAGGGATTCAGGACATCCACAGGAGCAGGAATCAACAGGAAGTCTGTGTCTACCTGTGAGCTTGTGTGCCTGAAGAAACAGAATCTGAGCTAGAGGCTTTGGAAGGATGCTTGTCTGACCTTGGAGAGGCAGGTTATGCAACCCGAATAAGAAAAAATAGATGGCTGATGTTACCTGTTAAAATAGGGAAGTTCTCCTCTTCGGGAGTTTTAGCTGAGGTTCTTCCAAGCATCAACCTTTTTAAAAGAGGACAAAACATACAGATTGCCAGCCATCCCAAAGGGGTGAAGGAAACACCTGCTGGGGGCAGTTTGTCAGGAGTGCACCATCCTCTTTGCCAAAGGCCCTGTGGTGGCCGAGGCAGGTGCGTGCCCCTGTCTGAGGGGGTCAGATTAGCAGCTTGCTCCTCCTCACAGGCAGTGCCAGCCACAGAGGCAGCAGGGCTGGGTGAGGGCACTGTGATCCCTCATCCTCTTCCTCTTTCCCACGAGCAGCAGCAGCTGTTCCACCCCCTGCCCCTGGCTTGCCTCGCGGGGTGCGCGGTGTCAGTAGGAAATGGAAGTAATGAGCCTCAATTAAGCAGCTCCCCATACAGTCATGGATGAACTTGTCCCAGCAAGAGTACCCAGGCCCAGGGGCTCTGCAGGGTGGTTTTGTGATGTGCAGCTGGTTCAAAGCCATTTGTGGAAGGCTGAATATTCCTCCTCCCTGTGGGACACCCTTGCCCTTTTGAGTGCCACACACACAGGGTGTAGCTGGTGGGGGGGGGGCACAAAACACAGGATGTGAATGCCATCCTTTTTATACAGGTCTGGTTTTATGCATGCCTGTTTACCAAGGAGTAAGAATAGACAAAGGGAGAAACAGTCTCCACCTTCATAAAAATCATGAAGGCTTTGGCGGTCATAATGCTGCTTTGCCCCTGAAACAAAATTTTGGCACCATTTAGCTTTGCTCTCATTACTGTTTATGTAGGACAACACTAACCTTCACTTAGAGAGCCAGCACAACATTTTGTGTCTTTTCTTCTTCCCAAGTGAGTCTTCAGTGTGGGATTTACACAGTGGCCAGAACTCATGCAGCCTTTTTCCAGTGGGATATTTCTGCAGTAATACCCAGATCTGAAAAGATAAACCATTTATTCCCATTAAGAGTACTTAGGGAGTTAAAAAAAAAAAAAATCTTGTTACATTTTGTATCATTACACTTGGTATGTTTTTTGGGGGGTTTTCTCCCACCAGGCCTTTTTTTCTCCAGGTGTTTTCATATGCTCCTAAACTTCCAGCCATGATGGAAAGGGGACATCAGCCTCTGCTGTCTCTGAGGTTAGGCCACAAAAACTTATCTCCTTCAGGGAAGCAATGCTTCTTTCAGTAGATTTCACACTTTTTGCTACATGTGAGTCACCAAGTTGACTTTTGCTAAAAGAGCATACAGAGTTTGCAGAGCTGTACATACATAAGCTTGTACTCAGTGATTAGAGGAGCAACAGCGTTCACTGCAGAACAATATTCAGCTGGACAACTCCATGATAAAATGACCTGGGAGGGGAATTTTGGAGTGGGTTTGGGGAGGAGGTAAACCCCTTGCATGGTGGCATTCAGAGGTGATGAGAAGTTTAATTAATTCAAGGGTTCCAGGTATTTTAGGAAAGGTTTGTACTGACTGACAGTAGGACAGTGTTTGCATAATTGCCCAAGCACGCAGCCTTTGAATAATAATAATATTGCTGTTCTCTGAGATACACTTTGTTTTCAGAAGTGACCTGATATCAGCAGAAGCAAAAGACTCAATTTCACAGTTACTTCGAAACAAAATAATTATGGGAATGCATGCAGAAATTAAATTTGTGCAATTTGTGCTAAGAAACTAAACATCCCCTAAAGCTGTGCAATTTCAACCTTTCAGATTGGTTATCCTCTCTGTATCACTATTTAGGCCTGAGATCTCTTCTTCATCTGCTCTAATCCCATTCTTTTGCTGTCTTCCATCATGCTAGAGATATTCTAGATCTTAGACAATGTGTATATCCAATAAATGTAATTAAAATGCAACAACAACTATCTTTTTCATTTTCCTTATCACAAAAAAAAAATTACATATTGAACCCTAACTAACTTTATGGATGTGTTTCTCATTTTGAGTCTTGTGCAGTATCCACTGAAGAAAAATAGGATAATTTCCCATGAATACAGCAAACACTGGTACAAATAATAATGCAATATAAAAAAAAGCCCGTTTAAAAATAATAGGAATGTGAGAATCTCTCTGTCTGAAGATGTGCAACCCTCAAATCACCGAGGAACCTACTCATCAGCTTTCAACCTAACACCACCCAAAGAAAGAGAAGCTTCTTTTCTCTGTTCTGTCTTTATTTTGAGCTGCCTAGAAGACAGTAATTACAACTTATCTTTTCATACTTTTGTTCCTTCCAAAAAGAGCAAACCAGCAAATGGCCAGGCAAGCCATTGTTAAGCCCTGTTAAGCCATTTTTGGAGGATTACCTTCAGAGGCTCCTGAGATGTATTTGTTCACCTTTTTTGGCAATAGTTCATCAGCAAAGTATTTCTGAAAGAGCAACAGAGCATCTTTTCCTGGTGCTGTAAGTGGGAAAGCAAACCCGGGTACCAGAGCTCTGTGTCTGTCCTCTTCCCTTTAGTGAGTATTAATAGCACCACAGGTCCTGCAGGCTTGGAGAGTGTCACCAAACTGTCCCTCAGCCAGTGGGGAAGGGTCTGACAGTGACTAACAGCCAGAGGGAGAGACAACATTTACCTGGAGTGCTGATCGGTCAGGGAAGGTGAGTGCTGTAATCTGTGTCTCTGCTCAGACCTTCCCGGCTACATTCAGTTCCCACTGACGCTTCCTGGCCTTCCACTGCTGTGACCAAGGGTGGGATGTGCACCTCCTCCACTCCTATTCTATCCCTACAGAGAGCTGCAGATGATGCTGCCCTCTGCCTCAAGGCTGAGGGCCAGCCTGCTGATGCCATTTATGCCACCAGCACCATCAAGGAGGAATATGTTGCAGTAGGTCTGACCAAGGGTTCAGTGTGAGGTACTCTGTCAGTCATCTGCTCAGCATGGTTCCATCCCAAATCAGCTGGTAGGAAATGAAGGACAAAAAGAAAGTACTTGGCAATGAATCCTAGTATTTTTTCCTTCTCCTCTGCATTCCTCACCCACCTTCATTTTGTGGCTTTGATGAAAAGAGCTGAAGAGAAAAAGAAACAGTTCGAGTCTAAAGCCATTTTTGATAATGTAAATGCACAACCATTTATACTTCCAAGAATTCAAATCTGCAATTTCAAAATGGAATTAGGCCAATCACTTTTTTATCTGGTTAAATTAATTGTTAGGAAATTGTAAATAAGGATGACATGGGACCACTTAATGGGAAGACACTGACCTTTCCTCCATGGTTTATTACTATCCTCTGGTCCAAACTGAAGCAAGCTGATGTTTTCAGCTTAGTTTGTCTCTTGCCATAAGAAGCAGTTTTGCTTTAAAAAAAGGCTCAGAAGTGGTATGAGGATCTCACTCATTTATTTCTCCTAGGAAATACATTCTCTTTTGGTCTCCTCAGAGGGATGTGTCTTTGTAGGCAGGTTCAGCACTGCCAGGGGAGGGGAAAACCAATAATTTCCAGCTTCATGATCATGGTTTCAGGAATCATCTTGGCTGGGCACTAGCATTAGTCTCTGTATATGTGTCTGAGGGAGGATAGGTTCTCAAAATAAGTAAAAGGCAAATTCAAAGAAGAGAGTAATCTCTTCTTTATCCTCAGTGCGTAGGACAAGAAATGGGCTTACCTGCAGCTAGAGGTGTTAAGAGACAGCAAAGTTCTGTTTGAATCTTCTCAGAATCCCTGAGAATTTTCTCAGAATCCCTGAGAAAAACTGCCTGATGAAGTGTGGAGTGCCTGTTGGCGGAGGGGCTCGACAAGGCTCTGTTCCTGGGGAGATGCAGATACTGTTAAGGATGGAATAAATAACTTCTTGGTAGACATTCCACCCCTGTGAATGACAAAACTGTTTTATTCACACCAGGTTTTTTTGTTTCTGAGATCTTCTAGCACTGAGAGCAGTGACAGAATATCTCGGTTCTTCCTGCCACATGTCACGTGTCAGTTCACCAAAGGCAGGAAGGAAAACAGACAGGGAAAACGTAGCCTCAGAGCATGAAACATGGAAAATAAGGATATGCCGGTGGCATGTGAGCCATCCTTCAGGCTCCAGGTGAAATCCTGGTCCTTGGCGAGCAGCTCCTGGGTGCGTGTGTCTGCCTGACACCGGAACAGTTGGTAGCACAACCAGCCCGCAGGTCATCCACACAATCCAGGGCTCTCATAAACTTTATGAGCTGTTATTCAGCAACACCCAATAATTAAAAACCAATATGTTGCAGGTAACATGGGGAACAGCTGACAAAGACCAGGAGTAAAGACACCAGCTAAAAATATGAACCCAACAGGCGGAGAGAGGCTGGAATTCTGGAATAAGAAAGGCTCCACATGAACCTGCCAGAGTTGCATTTGTACACCAAGAACTTTTCATTTTTGTGCCCTTTTAGAGAAGCTGAAAATATCCACTAACCCTGAGAACAAACATATCATTTTAAAGCAGAATAGGCCTGTAAGACTTTTTAACACTTGTTCGTTGATTATATTAATGCCAGAATATATTAAAGAAGTGCAATATAAATTTGATTTTAATTGTTTTGTACACACGCCAGTGAAAAGGAACTGATTGGATACAGTTCACAGGCAGTATGTTAATACGTTATTTTCATATGATGATAGCTTTGCATAATCTTTCTTTTTCCAAGATTTAGAAGAACCTGTTGTTAACCAAAGCACAGGAGAGAGGAAGAATACAATTTACATAAAATCGGCTACCCTACACATTAATTAGTAATGTGGCTGAGCGGAAGGTGTGTTCACTTAGTAGAAAGTACACTTTATAATTTATACACCAGCTGTTTCAGTGCTTTCTAGTCCATTTTCCTCCCTGCCTGCCTCTAATGAAATCGTGTTACTGGAGAATCGACTGGGGTGAATTGAGATTTTAATCCCATTGACGCTTCTCTATGGAAAGGCACACTGGTGGGAACTTTTAATGGAAGGTCTGTAATCAGAAGACACTTGTATTCAGTCCCCCACTATAATGACTCTCATCAAATGTTAAAGCCCAGGCAGTGTGCAGAAGGCTAGAATTTCAAGGTTTTTGACCAACCCCATTTGAGGCATTCCTCTGGGAGTGTGTGATTACTCAAGTTTAGCAGTTTATTGCCTCATCTTTCAATATCCAGTGAAGCACAAAATTCTCATCTAGGTTGCTCTTTTTACTTAAAGAACAGGCCAAAATAGACTGCAGAGCTACTAGCACTGTCATTGAGGTTAATTCTTGCTTCTCATTTAACAGGAGATCAATGAAAAAGCTTTAAAATATTAGAACACAAATGCTGCTTCTAAAATTGCTTAGCAGCCTTTGTAAAAATTCTGGTTCGCACCACACTTTCCCAAAACATCCTCACATTTATTTATTACCAATTGCTTTTTTAAGGCTAAGAGTAACATTAATTGAGAGGTGGTGCTGTTCTGCAAAGAAGGATGTAAACATGTATTAAAATCCAGCAGAGCGAACAGTCTTCCTATTCCCCAAACTTTGCAGTCAAGAAAAGTACAGTCATTAAAAGAGAGGTGGTCAAAAAGCAAACTGAACTGGGAGTTAATGGGACTCATTATGCTGGCTGCATGTTAGTAATGTCTCCTTCTCTACCAGAAAAACAAGCAGAAATAGACACAGAAAAGCAAAACGCACTTAAACAAATGCCTGTTAAAATCCCTGTGAGGAGAATGCATTTGCTCTGAACAGACACAAACACATCAATTAATACAGTGGAAGCCACTTATACAAATACATGTTAAGAAATAAACTGGAAAAATGAAGGAACTTCTGACAAAAGATGTCAGATGCTGTTGAAAGGAATAAATCTATTTAAAAGACAACATATTTTTCAAATGCAGCAAGTCAAAATAGAAGGAATAATAGGAAGAATGCCTCTGAACCATTAATGTTAAATAATAAAAAAAGAAATCTTTCCCTTCCTTCTTCTTTTCCTCCTCCCCAAAAAAGGAATCAAGATGAGAGTTTCTTTAATAAGTATTTCTCTGCCAACTTAATGAATACATTTGAATGACTTTCCCTATTCCCTGTTCCTTTCTTATTGAATTGGTCAGACAAAGGTCTAATTTGGGAGGTTTTTTACTTAAAGGAGCTCTTTCTTTCTGATACTTCTTTCGGGCCAGCATGGGTTCAGGATTTTCCACTCCTTATGCAATTCACTCCCTCTGGTCCCTTTCTTATTTTAGTTATTTCAAAAAATGTTAGGATCCACTTGTTATTAGAGGTTCTTTTTTTATGGCCTCCAATCTGAATAGGTGCCTACATTCTCACATTCCCTGCAGAATTCATGGCAGTTATTGTATATGTGCTATAATTCATACAGGAAGGATCACAATGTAGCTTTTCACCAGAATATGTTTGTGTGCATTTTTTAGGGCCTGTTTAAGGCTTATTTAATTTCAAGGTTTAAATTAATCTATATGTCTGTAGATTTTTAGTGTGTACACTATGCAAATACCTTTCAGGAGGTCTTTCTTTAGACTTTTAAACTCCTCACTCAAATTTGATGTATTAAAGCTTTCCAAGTGTCCAAATTTGAAGGGAACATCCAAACATCAGATTCCTTTAGAGTTTCTCTAGCAAGTAATGAATGCCTTTTGTTATATCAGCCCTATTTTTTCTGGGCTCTCTCCTGCTTCCTTTTACCAGCCTCCTGTCCACTTCTTTGAGAGTTTTCTCACTCTCCACCCTGGCAAGCCAGCCTGTGTTCCCAACCAGCTTTCTGCTGGTGTCCCTCAGGGGTACCAATCCATACTTCAGTGATCTGCACGCTCCACGGGCACTCATTAATTTAGCTCCTCAGCACCTATATTAGGCATGGAATATTACATCAGTCTGGCAGAGAGAGAGCTGAAACAGAGACAAGCAACTGAGTCACCCAAGGGCACTCAGAAAATTTGCTCAAGGGCCAGAAATCTCATCCAGGCTCTCATTTCTTAAACGCAGATAGTACTGAATAAGTTTCCTCAGTGGTTCCTAATCCACCAAAAAAGAGCAAGATACAAATTCAGACATTCTGATGCTGTGCCTAACCACAAAATACCAGCACCTTACTATGTGGGCTATCTTTTCTAGCTCTCCAGAAGAAAACAGCTTAGCAACTAATAAGTAAGGCCATTAAAAGCGGATTAAGATTGAGGAAATGTGAGAGATTCTTTCTGTAAGGGGCAAGGAGGCTCCTGAGCACAGACTAGCACTCCACACTCACCTTTCTTATTGAAGCTGACCTAGTTATTAACTCTCCATTTTGAAGAGGACACACCAAAGAAAATGTGGAGACTGTTGTGAGATAAGAGCTGGTCAGAGGGGAAAGGAAAAGATGTATCAGCACAATAAAATAATTGGCCAGGCAGTGGCATTGCTGGAAAGGACTGAAAGGAGCCCTGGATCATGAATGGATCAATGCATCAGCAATACTGTTACCAAAACTAAAGAGTGAGAAGTTTGCAAGCTGTAAATAGAGTTGTCTTGTAAGAAAGGAAGGGGAAAAGGAAAATATGTTCCAATTAAAAAAAAAAAAAAAAAAACAACAAAAAAACCAGCCCTAGGGATAGAAAGCATGTCTAATCTTTCAGGCCTCTCCAGCACCATCTCTCTAGGATGTTTATAGCATCTTTCTGCCCTTAGGTAGATGTTGGTTTGGGGCAATCTGGATCACCAGACTAGAACTACAGAAAGAGTGAAGAACTTTCTTTTCTGATTAGAATTCAATCACAGGCATCTGCAAATTTCACCCCTTCTTATAGTGCCTTCTAAATGTGTTTGTCACAGATTAATCTGAGCACGTACTTATTCTAAAAGATAAAAAGCTATAGATCGAAATATTTTGTTTTGAAAATAAGAAACCCTCAATTTTTGTTTCAACCAGTTTGCGTTTCTTCATTGTGCTTGCTTCTGGTGCTTTCTTTATGGACACGTGGAGTGTGGCAAATTTCCCCTGGAGTAAAGACAGCAAAACTCCAAATGTGGTGGAGACAGAAGGTATAAAGTACTCACATGATGGAAATGTGTCTGTCTTGAGTTGGTTCTTCTGACTGTTCCTAAGGCATGACTGCCCATGTGCTATTTGGGCTGCAAAATAGAGCAAAGAGAGTTATAGGAATAACAAGACTTGCTGCTTCTAACAAGAATGTTGCTGTTTATAGCAGGGAAACCCTCTAAAATACATTTGCACAGCACTTAGCACAATGAGCCCTGGTCTTCAGTGATACAACAGTAATAACTGTCAATAACACTGTTTATGGACATTTTCTCTTTTCAACAGCATAAGGGTGCTTTTCTAATCCACAAAGGCTATAAACTTGAACTATTGCACTATTTCTAAGGGCAGAAGTGAGACCAGAGATCAGGCAGATGAAGCGTGTCTTTTGTGATTTATCTGCTCTCTGCCACCACCACCTTCTTTCTGCAGTGAAGCCATAAGGAGGGGATCATCAGTGCTTAACTCAAATGTAAATAAGTGTAACATCTTCTGGAGGCCCAAGCAGTAATCCCATTCAGACAGACATAAAATTGGTATGACTGGGGAGTACAAGCCATCTACATTTCCTGTATAAGGCAGCTGTAGGGCAATTTAACAGGAAAAGTACAGAACAAAAGTACAGCTTTTGTTCTGTGAGTAATCAACCTAAGATAAACTAAGAAAACACAGACATCTATGGTAGGAGACAATCCCACAAGTCCCAGGGGATAGTCCAGCCAGCCTGATGTGGCACAGGTCTTCCCCTCCCTAGACTGGAGCTACAGAGTCCATGGCATTCATGAATTTTTTGGCTTCTGTTAATCTCTAGTAGTTTAATGAACCATATGTTTTTTTCCCCAGGACAGGCTGCCATCCACAGCATGGTCCTAAGGAAAGGATGAAAAAAAAATTGGAAAAAAATCCAAATCTAGTGGTGCTGTTCAGAGAGAAAAGGCAAGTCAACAGTCACAGAAGAAAGAAATGTCATTGAAATTTTGTTGTGTTGAATCACTTAAATGAGATCATAAGATACTATAATATATTGATTTTTTTTTGCATTTCCTGGGAGGATGCCATTTGAAGGAGACAAGGTGCTTTCTATATGCTTTTAGGCATTATTTAACACCAAGTTTTACTCTCCCATGTAAAAATTGAGTTGTGTGCCAGTAACTTGATGAGCATACTTTTGCTATATCCACAGGGATACAAAATGGTCATGCAGCTCAGAGCTCCATAATGTACAGTAAGTTTTCTAATAAATTCCTGTGACCTATGAAAAACACTTTTGTATGTGAATATCTTCAATAGATTGATCTAGTTTCCCTTAATATTTTATGACCATGTATGTTTAACAGGGAAGGTGCTTATACTGACAGTATTTTATACCCTTTGGTATATTTGGAATTCGGTATATATACAGTAAATATTCCAAATGCAACTCCATGGTTTCTTACAGGAAATAGCAATAGCAGTGGCAGTTACAAAAGTGAATGAAGCAAGGAATAGGTTATTTGTTCCCTGCAAAGAACAGAAGACACAGCAGAGGAAGAAGCAGTTTTCTTTGAACTTTCAATAATAAAGATGCCCATGCAAGTCAAACACATAGCATAGCAAGTTTCAACTGTTTGGGCTATAGCTGGCTTTTCCCCAGGAGTTTTAGTACCAAAACCATTTATTTTCTGCAAAAGTGTTAGTCCAGACCTTCATGATTTGGTTTGCTTTCAGCAAAGGGTGTTCTTTCACCTGAACAACACAGCCAAAAGAGGATGAAGTGCACGTGTTGTTATTTTCCACATGAATCACTGACACGGTGACTTAATTTTCAAAGGGGATGGAGAAGCAACTATGGAATCTAGCAAGATGGGCAAAGGAATAGGAATTTGCAAATACCTAATGAATAACCCTTCTGCAGATAGTGACTAGTGCAGGAAAAATCTGATGGCTGATGTTTTGGACCAAATGACCTGCAATCAGGAATTCACAGTATTACATGCACTGGGGATTTTTACAGCACTCAGCTGGTAGACTAGGATAGAAAACCTCCAGAAAGTTACCATCAGTACTCCCAAATACATTAAATTTTTTGTTGCTTTTAGAAATACAACCAGCTGAAATTGACTGACTACTTTGAGAACTTCAGCTAAACTGTAAGCAGAACTCACTATCTCAAAGGTGAATGTGATCAGAAAGAAAAAAAAAATTAAAAATAAGCATCATCAGTTAGCCAAAAAGTAATATGTAGCCTGTTGAAGGAGGGTTATGTAGAATAGGCCTAATCATCCCCCACTGCTTTTGATATACCTGTCCCCAACTGATCTGGGGGATGATCTGATTGCCAGAAGAGCCTTTTGGGTTTTGTCCCTGCAGCCTGGTCTGTACCAAAGTGAGACCAGACCCCTGCAGGATGGCTGTGGCAGTTCTGATGGGAAATCTGTGCCTGTGTCTGTAAATGCTCTCTGTGCCTCTGCCATGGGCCCGCCTGCTGGGCATGGGGAGTCACCTGGAGCTGCCAGACCAGAAGCACCAGCACCACATTTCCTTAGGGAGCTGTTCTGTGTGCCCAGACATTTTCCTTAGGGAGCTGTTCTGTGTGCCCAGACATTTTCCTTAGGCAGCTGTTCTGTGTGCCCAGACATTTTCCTTAGGGAGCTGTTCTGTGTGCTCAGACATTTTCCTTGGGGAGCTGTTCTGTGTGCCCAGACATTTTCCTTGGGGAGCTGTTCTGTGTGCCCAGACATTTTCCTCAGGGAGCTGTTCTGTGCCCAGACATTTTCCTTAGGGAGCTGTTCTGTGTGCCCAGACATTTTCCTTAGGAAGCTGTTCTGTGTGTCCGGACATTTTCCTTAGGGAGCTGTTCTGTGTGCCCGGAGAGCTCCTGCTGAGCTCAGCCCTCTTGCAGCCTCTCCCAGCAGGCTCTGGCTAACGGAGCCAGCTCCTGGAAGAGAGGGGCTGGGTGCAGAGGGCTCTGCCAGGAGAAGTCCCAGGTGCCAGGGCAGGATTGGTTCCCAGCAGGCACCCCAGAGGCCCTGGGCTCGTTCAGCCCCCGTGAGCCCAGAGTGCGCACTTTCCGACGGGGCCGCGACTGCGGCGCGGGAGCCGAGCTACTGTTACGTGTTTACACTGGATGGAAAGCGGATCCACGAAGCAGCACATATGTTCCTCTGATAGTCGTTAAACAGGGATTTGACTGCAGATCTTCTGGGAGAAATCTAGCAGGAAAGAGCTGAGTATCTGCCTCAGTCTTGGCATGCAATAGTGCAGCTCCATTACCATTAGGGAATTCGCATATGTCTGGAATTAGGCACACTGGCAATCAAGCCACTTCTTTACAAATAACTAAGAAAAGGGAACAAACTGTTTGTTATCAAATTGATTCAGGCATCTGGGACACAGTGGGTGAATACTATTGATTATTTTCATTCAGGTTTTAAAGTGAATTTACTTTGGCCGACTGCTCTCCTTTCATATTTACTTGCCAAGAGCAGTCGGGTGATCAAGTTTTACTTACACAGATGTGACCTTGACCAAGTCCTTTTACCCCTTTGTGCTTCCATTTCCTCCTCTTCTCTTACCTGTCTCAGTTATAAACTCAGATTTCATCTATCAAGGTCTACACCTTAATTAATTTAACACATTGGGCCCTGTCTTCTCTGGGATCACTCCACACAACTCCAATACAAATCAGAATAACAATAAATTGCTCAGAATGCATTTCCAAGTCTCATATATGAATGATGTTAGTGGGAAAGGATTTTGAAATTCAGAGGTGACATTTGAGCCAGATGCACTCGCCTTCTTGCTCATCCAAACACATAACCCATCTGCCCAGTGGTGGTGAGTCCGTGTTGCTCAGTGTGGGATATTTGCATCAAATTACTTCCCAGTGGGATTGAAAAAATAGGGGAAAAAAAGTTCACAAAATATTGACAAACCTAAAACCAGCATAGAACCACACTCTGATCTGCTTAGAAAAATTTCAAGAGCAGGAAAAAACCTAACTACTTGTATCTGATACATACATGTTCAGTTGTACCTCAGTGTTTTTTAAAACTGCTCGAGCAGATAGTTTATAAACAGAAGTAAAAACTATAATAAAAAGTTTTTTCTTCATTCCTTTGTGATTAGACATGTATGAGGCCTCTAGGTCTCTTGGTTACGATGAGCTGAGTGTGTATGACTTTTCCTCCTTTCTTCTTTGGCTCTGTATTTTTCCACACATTTGCAGGAATTAAATAGCTTGGAGACCTCTGCCTCAGCCAGCTTTGCTGAGGCTCTACGAGAGGTTCAAGAATGAGTGGAGAGTAACCCACAGGGAACATACCTGTAGAATCCATATTTCCAAGGAGCTCTGGCCTTGCAGAAGCTGTTCTGCCCAGGGCACAGGGCCAGTCCCAGTGCCAAGCACAGTTCTGCTCCCATAGCTGTGGGATGTCAAGCACAGTATCATTTCTTACAGCAAAGCTGCCATCTGCAGCATCCCTCTTCACCACAGGACAAGTGAGAGGGAGTGGAGATGCAGAGAAGGATGGTAGCTTATGCCTCTTATGGAACAACACCAAAAATGTGCTTTTGGGTAGCACAAAGGATGAAAGCCCTTCTGCAAAGCAGCTGCTCAGCAGAGAAGTCCCTGAGCACCCATTCCTTGGCACTTACCACTACCAGTGGACAGCCAGTTCAGCCTCCTAGACCACAAATCCCAGGGCCAGAGAGAATACAAAGCCCTGAAGAGTGGCTGATCCTGTATTATTTAAACTCTTTACAAACAAGGGCCAGATTCTCAGCTACTGTAAATTGAGAACTCACTCACTGAACTCACTCAAGGCAGATAAACTTAAACCAGCTGAGGATGGTTTAACCAATACAACTTCTAAGTGCATTTACTCAATAATGAAAAAGAGAGAGAAATGTGCTTGGTTCTTGGGGCATATTTGGTTTGTTTTCCTGGTTTTGTGTTAGCTTTTTCTTGGAGTTTTTCTTTTAGGAAGGAGGAATGAGGTGAGAGGAATTGTGTTTGGCCTGCTTGGGAGTTGCAGAGCTGAAGCTGGGAAGCAATGCAAAAGAGCACTTTAATAAGTAGGGAGTGCCAAATGAAATGCTGGTTTTTCTACTGTGGATGAAGAAAGCTAAATACAATATTCACATTACCTCAGTTTCTTCCATTGCTCCAGACAAAACCATTGCCAAGACAAAATAACCCCCTCTGCTATTGCACAAACTCTTCATGTGCAGTTATTTGTACAAGCCAAACAGAAAGAAATTAATCCCATTTTGAGCGCTGAATATGTGGCCAGAGATTTCATTATATTGTTACCATTTGGGACAAATATGCAGGAAGAAAAGAACTACTCTGCCAGGATTTCAAACTGAAATGTACATTTAAAATTTAGCTCGTGACTTCCCAGCGCCATTTTGAGGTTTTTTTCCTGATGTTTCACCCTGGAGGCATCATGTTGTGAGTTCAGCAGACAAGATGCTGCCATGACTTATACCCCATCAGATCAAAGGCATTGCATGGAGTGCCAGGGATGGATATGATTCCTTGGACTAATTCTATTATTATAACTCCACTGACTTCAGGGTGTTACACCAATGATGAATTTGGCTCATCACACAGCAAATGAAGCTTAGCATCTTTTGTTCCAAATCTTCCTTTCTATGCACCTCCTCTGCTACCACCTGCTATTACTCTTTGGGTATGTTTACACCACATATTGCAAACTGCCATGAGCAAGCTCTGCCCACGCTCCAATCTGACAGAAGCCATGTGATTGCACTGGCACCAAGCCTGAGCTAATAATCCCTCATGAGAAGGATTTTTTTCAGTGAATAGCACGAGCACGATGAGTGTACATCTATCCATACAGTATCAACATGCCCAAAGACTAATCTATGCTGGAAATCTCTTTACAGGTCTGGAATCTTCTCCTTCCCTCTTTCTTTTTCCCATGCCCTATAAAGAGATCTTGCACTCATAATCCCCACAGTCAGAAAAAATGTTCCTGAGTGCTACAGAGAATTGCTGCCTTCACTTGTTGGTGCAAGGCCCTTCAGTACTGCTCAGTCCTAGATACTAAGCTTTCTTCTCTACCAGTTTAAACAGGTTTTTCACCCAAAGAGCTGACAAAATGATCCTGCATCATACCACATCTGCCTCCATTTCTTTCTGCTGCTGCACTACCTTCCTTTGCTGTCTGCACCAACATCACTAAGGCTTGTTGATGGTGCCCTTCCTGCACATGGCTCATCTTCCTCTTTGCAGCAATACCTATTGAACTTCCTGGCTTCATCTGTTGTTTTCCAAGACCTGGGAGAGCATTCCTTGGGATCTCACTGCACCATAGCCCTGCCTTGCACTGTGGTAAGGATAACCCTGTAAACACCATGACTGGGCCTCCACAGCTGGAAGGCAACAGCCAGACTCAAAGCCTCATGGTGTCTGTGAGGAAGTATCACATAATTTTCATCTCTTCAAACTCATTTCCTCTGATGCAGGGAGCAGCTGGACGCTACCTATTTTCAAAAAATTTAAATCTGCCTAGATTTTTCACCTTACTTTTGTTATCAGTTTAAATGAATGACCACAGACCAAGAAATTTCAAGTCATTATCCCACTCCTTGATGGTTTCCTACATAACATTCAGTCACACTCTCCTGACTCAGACACTTTGGATTGCTCTGCAGGTAGACTGAAGCAGAATGATAGAGCTCTCATGGCTTCACCACCTTTACTTATAAACTCAGGCTGTGAATGTACATTCCCATTTCTCTGCATTGCTCAGTAATACGAAATTCTTTTCTTTATTCCAAGTACAGGGTGGAACCAGGAAACAGTTCCAGGACAAGAGGCACTTATTTTAAATCAATGATTTGCATTATTTTTTGCACTAATGGAAGCCAAAAGAGAAGCTACCACTGGTTTTCCATGAGCTTTACATTCACTGATAGCTCTACAAAAATTTGGCCGGTAAAGAAAAGATCCCAAATTAAATGGAACCACAAAAAGAATGTGGCTCAAGAAAGAAGAGCCAAGTGTGTAGAAGCACATAAAGAAGATAGAAATAAGATAAATATTTTACTTTCCTCAAATCCAGCAATGAAACTATTCTGAAAATTAAGATTTTTTTGTGCATATTCATGGCCACATTTAACTGTCCTTTCAACATCTTTGTCAATATTAAAAGGTTTTAAGTCCAGAGGATGCAGTATCATTCCATCTTTTTTCAAATCTGAGACTGCTAATAAAAGACTTTGTAAAAGTTATGTGGAGTTTGTATTGGCAAAGGATTAGAGAGATACCTTTCCAGAGCTTAGCAGTAGCTCATGAATTGTCCATCGATGCAGGCAAAGGGAGCCAGAGAATCCAAATATCACTCCACACTCTACAACCTGCATTTTTTCCCATGGGCTGCTGTTTCCAGTGAACAGCTCCACTTCTCAGTGATGAAGAAAAATGATTTAAAAGCCACTTGATCTGTGTTGTCTCCATTCAAAAAGAATCTAACCTGATTTATTGTTCCTCAGATGGCTGAAACACTACTTTGCTTAATGTCATTAAAAACCTGATATCGGCACCCAGCGCTAATAAAAGCATCGGGAACATGGTAGTAACCCACCCAGAGAAGGAAAATGAAGCTGTCATTTTTCAATATAATTAAACCTGGTTTCAAAAATCCAAAGGTCTGTAATATGAATTACACTAATTACTTCTTGTGGTTTAAACATTGATTCCAATGTTAAATTTAATGGACTTAATGGATGTTGCTTTTCCCATCAGACTGGTGGCCGATGTTTGTCTTGTTTCTTGACCACTTATAGATTTCTGCTGACCCTTTAAACGTATTACAATCGGCAGCCTGCTCATTCCTCGTGCATGAGAGTGCTACTATTACTTTCCATGGATAATCCCAGCTTCCATGTAACCTGTCTCTTGGAGTTATTTTTGGCAGCCAAAAGCATACATACCCCAGGAAATAGAAAAAGAGATCATTGGACTAAATTTTCAGAAATGTGCAAGCAATTAATTTTGCCTGGGCAGTATGTGAAATCCAAACAAACATTAGGAAATAGCAAGACGTGCAGAAATTCACAGAGCTGAAGTGCTGCTGTTTGCTGCACGCCATCCCTTTCCTGCATTTCTCCATTGCTGAGTACAGTCAAAACAGAGAAGCAGGGATGCTGAACCTAGTCCTGAACTCCAACTGGTGTTGGAATCAGAAGCTGCTGGAATCCGTGGAAAAAAACTTTGGAACCAGGTTCCCTCTTGAACTTTCTGCTTACCCGGAAAACACCAAAAGGAGTGCTCGGGTTGAACAAATAAGAAATACATTACAAATAATAAACTCTGGGCTTGCTGTTGACTTAATGACAGAACCCCCACAGATTTCAAGGAGAGTCAGATGAGATACATTTCATGTGTGATCAATGGCAGAAAAGGACCAGCTCTGGTTTTGGGCTCACACCCAAGAGACATTACCCTGAGAGAGTAATGTTTGATGCTTTGATTCTCTTCAGGAGTTGGAATTAATCAATGTGTGTCCAGGCAAGATGATGTGGCTTGTTCTACTGTTAAGAACACAAACAAAGTCTGAGTTCTCAGATCACAGAGTGTGCCTTGATATGAATTTTTAAGGTTCCACTTGGAAGAGAAGGCCTAATCCTGAAGATCCAGGTGTAAATAATGAGGAATGCCGGATTCTTCATATTCTGGGAAACAAAGCCATTTTAAAGTAAGTCCATAAATAAAGAACTTAGGAGAAGATTTTCAAAGTACCTATTGTTGAAAATCTTGTTTTCCTAATACATCACAGCTGCTGAAGGCATCCTAGGCTAAGGTTGAAACAACAGCAGAATGCCTGTTTTCCCACCAAACTGTTTTTACATCTGTTTTCCACAGACAAGGGAACATTGATACCCAAAAGGAATCAGTACTTTGAGATATTTGCACCATTTCTTTTTCTGCAGCAGAAACTCTAGATGCTATATGAGAAGTAGTTGGTAAGAATGGAAGAGAAGTCTACAAATATTTATAAATTCAGTCTATCAGGACACCTACAGCTGCAGTGAAGTCAAGTAGAAGAGTTTGCTACAACCAAAGTACTGGCATTTGTGTCTCAGGACAACAAAATTATTACACATTTATCTATGGCAATCTCATTACAGTGGTGATGCCAAGGGGGAATCATCATTCAGGAAAATGATCTTCCTCTTTCTCTCTATTTGTGGTACATTCCTGAGCAAAGTTGTGCTGCTGTATTTGTCACTGGCTGTGCCTGAAACTGTAACTGGTCTGACTTTTAAAAGAATAACATTAGCACTGAGGAATTCTGCCAGCACCCAAAAGACTGCTTCTATCCATGGCCTAAAACATCTGTGCATAAGCAAAAAATATATATAATCCATATGTGGATTGAAAGATTTGACAGAGTCAAAACACACAGCTCTAGGAAAGCCTTGTGATGTTAAGGGCCAAGCAATCAGCATGTATAAACTTGCATGGTTTCATGACACCAGCGATGCTCTGCTGATTCACATCAGCTCAGGAGCCTCATCTCATAAGTATGTTTTTCTTCCTGCATGGGAATTCACTCAGCCCAGAATTAAAGAGTATAACATAATCCTTAAAGAAAAGGGAGAGGATTTTTGGAGAGGTAATTTAATTCTTTCAATTTAGGAATTCAAGTCAAATTACAACACACTGAGGATTTTGTATGCAAATCCTGCTCAATAGGGAAAACTTTTCTAGATGTTCAGAAAGGCCTTTGGACTGAGCTGCCAGCAATGGCCTCCTGGCCAGGGTCTAATGAGAGGAGACAGAGCATGACCTATTATGTCTCAGAGTTTGACTGAATGGAGACTTTTGGCAGGTGTGTACTGGCATGTGAGGCTCCTATGTAAACTCTGCAGTTTTATGATTACATAAAACCTCTTTATAGCCAGAAGGTATTTGAGTTCATAACACGTGCCTTTCCAGACTAGATAGTAATGGAATTCTTGATTATTTTCTATCTCGATATCAAGATGCAAAGATGACAAGTTAACAAATCCTTGTCCTTTCTGAGGTAACTGTGTAAGAAAATAATTAAGCAATGGAAGTAGCTGGAGAAAATGGTTCTCTAGTCATCATTACTGGTCACAGCCCAAAGTCAAACATACCCAGCCATCAAAATTCCATTCTGTTTTGACACTGGATGATGAAGACATGTTGGTCTCACTGAACTTTCCTCCTTTCTAGCAAGTATTGGCTCCTGCTACGACATTACTTTTCAGAACTGCTCAGATAATTTTCTAAGCAAATCATGCTGTTGCATGGGTTTAACCTTCCTTTTCCCCACCTCAGAGCTACATGTTTTAACCAGCCCGTGGACTTTCCTGGAGTCTTTTCTCTGGGAAGACAGCAGCTCCTCATTCCTCACTCTTGACCTGGGTCTTCTGCCCAGGGGAGCAGTGCAGGTGCTCATGACCACGTCTTCATGGCCACATCCAATTTCCATATTACTGCCTCCCCATTCAAACTGCAGACAGGTGCCCTAGAAAAGGGATGCTTGAGCACTTACTTAAGCCCACCCCTGAAGTAAAATACATCTCAATGGAATAATGCTTTGAGAGGACAGAAGCTTGATGTGCTCCCAGCTAATGAGTAGGGCGCAGGCAGCTGAGGCTGGCCCAGGAAACACTGTGGCAGGATTTCCAGCCCTGCCCTTACCCCTGGAACTACTTGGAGTCAGAGCCCTGCCACTTTCTCGCTTTTGCCTTGCTAAAACAAAGTAACTAATACTATGTTTTCTCATCTCCTCGGGCATGAGGGAGGACAGATTCTTTAAAATAATGATTCTAATTCACAGTACTTAAAAATAGGCTCTTAACTCTATATGCTGGCATCTAAATAAAAGCAGCCTGACTTTGAGAGGTGCTAAGCATTTGCACCTCCTAGCAATGTGTACACGAGCTGTTTTAAAGATCTCCAAAGATACAGATTTTCTTCCCTGCCAATACCATTTCTCTCTCCTTCAATATAATTTTATAGGCCATCCATTTTGACATTACATCAAATTAACACTAAAAACACACCTACCACTTTGGATAGAGCTTTTGAGAACTCACTCTTCCCAACACACAAGGCAGGGTGCCTACTTTGTGTTACAGGCAAGTTCACATTTAACTTTGAACATTTGCACGAGTCACGGAGAATTCATTTTGACTTCTGTGTTGTCCTGAACAATGACATTTTCCTGAATCAGGGACAAAGAAAGTCATTGGAAAAGCAGTGACAGCCGAATAGATCATGTTTATGCAGTTTAGTAGGGGCATCTGTTTCTCCAAATGAAACCCCAAAAGAAAAATAATAACCAAGAAAAAAATTTATTCAGTAAGATTTGAAAAAAAAATAAAACCAACCAAAACCAGAAAAATTTCTCCTGGCTCCTCCAGACAAATTAGCCTAAGGAGTCAGGAATGCTAAAGAAAAGGGTGAGTGCATTGCTGTGAACTTCTCTGAGCTTTTATATCTCTTCCATTAGGTAATTTTCAAGTAGTGTTGATTTAGCAGTTTCAATTTCATTCAGAAGAGGCTAAACAATGTTAGATGTTCAAGTCTTCCTTTCAGGTTTGCTTTACAATTCACTATTGCTCTTTCTACTCTTAAGCCTATGCTCCGATATAGAACCAATTATATATTCCTTAGTAAAAATGTACAATGTTTCAGAAAATTGAAATAGTTTTCAAAATTGTCCCCCATTGGTAATTCTGCATTTGATTGTCAAAAATGTTAATCTTTTCTCAGGCCTGAAATTATGAGCCAGCTTTATTGGTCAAAGGCCATAATAATTTGAGCTCTTATTTTATAAACTCATTTCTGCCGAGTGATATCCTGATAGGAGCAAGAATAATAAATCACAAACATGTCCCCCAAGATTGCATTGTAAATGTCAAACTAGACAGGAAATTGTAATTAAAGAAAGGAAATTGCTACAAAGAAGCACTTGATTTTAAAATGAGCTAAGCACAGAATTTTCTAAGCATTTAATTATAGACCAATTTCAACTGACTGCTTTGCTTTTGCAGTCATATTTCTTATTATAACTCTTCTACATAATAACCAAATCTCCGTGCTTATGCTGGTCAGGAGCATTACTACATAATACTGCATAAGCACAGGGATTACCAACTTTACAGGAACCATTAGCATGTTCCAGTGTGATGGGCTGCAATATCAGGTTTTTAAATCAGTGACAATCTGATTTTAGCTCCACAACCAAGTGGATATCTTTTCATAACAGCAACTGCACCTTTTGGCACCTCACTCTTAAACAAGCAGCAGGACCAGTTCTCAAACACCTGGACTGACAAACGCCTGGATGAGTGAATAATGATTGTGGTCAGGGACAGACTCTGCCACCACAAAAAAAGGCTGCTGTGGTTCCTATCAATCCAGACAGGGCCTTTCAGTGCCATAAAAAGGTGCTGTTCACTTCCTCTCCAACGCATATAAGCCAGAAAAGAAAGGATTTAGGGAAGAAAACAATATGTTCTAGCAACACTAGTCTAGCAAACCACTTAAATATATGGGTTGTTGTGCACTGAGCAACTCGGGGCAGCTTTTTTGAGCCCTAAATTCTGCTACTGACCCTTTCTTTTTTACTGATCTTCTGTTTCAAGAGAGTTAACAGGCCTTAAAACCCTTTCTTTCCATCTTCTCAGCCAGACCCAGGAGTTAGTCCTCGTCTTCCCAACCATCTTTTTCTGCTTCTTGTCAATACCACAGTGGTGTAAGTGGTAAGACTGAAGTGCACAGTTATCTTTTTCCTTTAGCATAGCCTAAAACTTTATTGGAAGTAAAATATACTATATACCAGCACACTGTATCTTTTTTGATTTGAAAAGACAGATATGCAGAAAAACTTTTCTACAAGACTGAAGCTGGAAAAAATCCTGTTACATTGAATCCTCATTAGGACCTAGCAAAATTCACTGAAAACTTGACACTGCATATTTCCAACTAGTAAGGAATAAATCAAGATGCAGATGGGATCATTTGCACCCATAAGCTGACTGCAATGGAAATATTATGCTGCTGCAGGAGCAAGATGGAATTGGATAAAGCCTAGTCAACTGGCAAACACTTACCAACCACAGAATTTACTTGTTGCCTTGTGAATCAATATAATGACCTAGAATTTAACTACTCAAACATTTAGGAGAGCAAGGTTAATAGAAGCATTCTGATCTTTTACTTTCCTAGGGAATAAAACCCATTAGACTGGATGAAAACAGTGTCACAACAGAAACAGCATTTTCCTCCAAGTGTGGGTATGTAATTGTGGTGTAATGCAGCTATTATTTGGCACATGGTTTAGAGACCCCTCAAGCAGGTTACATTCTTAAGCATAACATGCAAAGGAACACAGTCTGTGTGTCTGATAAAATTGTTGTCCTGCTGTCCAGCACAGCTTACTTTCAGATTTCATCAGCAACCAGAAGTCAGTTGGAACGAGAGAAAGAAACTGCTCTTCTCAAAGGGAAAATTATGCTAGTTTGGCTGGAAAGAGGTGTAAAGAAATTGAGCCCATCAAAGATGTGTCTTGGCAAGAGAACTTACAAAAAAAAAATCAGTGTGAAAAAAGCAGTGAATGTTTTGAGGTTGCTTTTGTGGGAAGAACTACTGAATTCAAACTAAATAAAGGTGTTGTGGGTCAAGTAGTGTGCATCATCTGTGGAATAGGATTGTATGAAAAGGAGAAAATGAAGCATCTGCGAATAGATAGGTGCTACAAAATAGGGTAAAAATAAGAGGAACCAATAAAGGAAGAGTAAGTAATTTTGGGAGTCTGTGTGGATGAGGATACAGATGGAAAAGACCAAAAGGTCCCATAAGGAAACAGAAACTTTGAAGAAAAGATTCCATGGAGAGATGGAAAACCCAAAAGGAAGAAAGAAGCAGTGGGTGTAATGAAACAGAAAGAGAAGAGAGGTCCTACCCTTTGGTAAGGTGTGCAGCAAAAAGGCCAAATTTGCCATGGTGCCAGCCATCAGGGCACGTGGCAGGGTCAGCAGGAGTGGCAGGCTGTGCCCGACAAACCCACCCTTTGCTGGAGTCAGAACATTGCTCACCTGCTGACTCTGAATGTTGGCACAACACTCTGAACAACAGAGAGTGGATACAGATGCCACAAAACTTACTTTTGGGTCAGGGTGAATAAGTATGTGTCTATTTCCATTGTGCGTGATGTGAAGTGACAGTGACTGCAGAGGAGCTGAGGAAAAGGAGGATGGAGATGATGCTGTGATTGAATAAACAGCACAGAACATAATAATGTCTAATAAAACATGCTCTTACCAGAGCACCTGGAGAATTCTCCTGCTTTACACAGAGTTTTCCTCATTATTTCCTGTTTCTGTTTTCCTTCATGGTTATGGCTTTTCCACAGCAGTGGTATTACTAACACTATGCTTAAATCCTCTCAAGTTAGTCTGAAACCCAGAAGAGAGTGGCAATTTCTGCAAAACCATAAATGGAGCGCCTTAGAATTACTGAATTACTTTGTAGAGCATTTTATTACCAGCAGAGAAAGGCTGCCCTGGCCAAGCTGTAGCCTGTGTTCAACAGGGCTCAGCCACATTATGGGATTTTAGCAGCATTAGGGTCTGGGTGGGGATGAGATTAGGGCCAACAGTTGGATGTTGCTTCAGATAAGGCTTCCTTCAGCTAAACCCAGCATTTTTGTCACTTTATCTAATTGCTATTACTTTTTTTTCTTATGCATTTCTCATTTCCCCTCTACTTGCATTTATTTTTTATATCTTCCTGTAGTAAATTCGACCTAAGTCTCCTTTTATACTTTTCTTTTTTTTTTCCAGGACACGATTACATGTGCTTAATTCAGGCAATACTGTGAATACAACAATTCCACTGCTTACTAGCAGTGACAGCAGGGCTTAAAACAGGCACCAGCAGTGCTGGGGATGGCAAGCAGAGGAGTTTTGGCCAGAGCAAAATGGCACAGGGGATTCACAGTGACCAAAAAGGGGCTTTTCCAAGGGCAGGAGCTGCTGCTCGCCCACCCTCACCTCTTGTAATCCAGCCCCCTATGCAGCCCTGCCACCTGATAAGCATCTTGTCTCTTTGGAAAGCAATATTTCCTGATTACTGGTGAGCTTCTAGTGGCACGGACAAATTTATTTTGGGGAAAAAGAAATACAGTCTGGCATCCCACTCTTGAAAGGCTACTCACCTCACGCAAGGTTTCCATAACAGTAAGGTCAGGAAAGCAACACATCTCTTTGACAGGAAGATAGCACAATAGATTTTCTGGCTCTATTACACCGTCCCCATGCAATCTGGACACGGCACTTCATGACTCCTTTGCCTCAGTTTCTTGTTTATAAAAATGGAGACAGAAATCCTTCTCGCCTGTTCGGGCTCTGAGCTCCTGGGTACAGGCACGGGCTCAAAATGAGGTTTTACAGCACACAGCCCAGCAGGAGCTATGTCTTACTAAAGGCCTTCTTCCATTTTAATACAAACTGGAAACTTGTGTTACTGAAACGCTATTTACATTTGTCACAGTGCTCATTAAGTTGTTAGAAATATCAGGCGAGACTATTAGTTACAAAATTTGCAACCAGCACCTTAATAGCAATATATATCAGAAGGGGGAGATGTTTAAAATGTCTCTCAAGCACTTCAGAAGGAACTCTCTCTCTGCTGCCCACGTGGAGCACTCTCACTCCCCCCCACTGCCAGCGTGCTGGGATGTGCTGGGATCACCACACAAACACATATTTATGTTTCAGCTTAAAAAAATGGCTTTTCTTTATAACCTGCAGTCTTAGGCACTTGCCATCAGGAAAGCATGCTCGCAGGGGAAGGAGCCCAAATTACCTGGCAGGTATGGCTAACACAGCCCAGGGAATTATTGGTAGCAGCAGACTGCTGTGAATGTGCAGAACCAAGGCAGAGACACAGTGACATATAAAATGTACACACACACACAAAATGAGGGCACTCAAAAAGCCAGTGCAACAGCAAAGCTTCTTCCAGTGCACAGGGAAGGGAATTGCTTTGTTTATTGCCATCACTGCCCCTGTGATTCACAGCCCATAGCATTGGAGCAGATGAAAGGCCACAGCTTTAATTCCTCAGCAAAGTCCCAGATCAGAACAGTCAAAATTTCAGACAAAGCAAAAATTCCAACAAATGAAAATATCTAACTATATCAAAGTAACTTCTTAGGATATAGTCCCAGTGCTTCCTTTCAACCAAACACTGTATATCCCATGAAAGCACCTCAGCCCTATAGAAATGAAACATAATGATCATTTTACAAACATCATGATCAAATCAGCTTGTTCCCACAACTTCTTTGAGGCTGCTAAATCTCTCTTTTCTATCATGAAGGCTGTAGTGCTCTGTCACTTGTCAAATGCTGTGTCACAAAAATATTTTAAAACCCATTTTGCCTTTCCTGCACTCCTTTTCTTTCTTAATCAGTAACAGAAAGAATCAAATTGGTGAGCAAGCCCTGGCTTTGTATAATAGTTCCAGTATGTCCCTACCAGTGGTAAAACAAAAAAAAAAAAATTAGGGTAAAGTTTTGTGTTAAAGCATCAGTTCAAACCATAGAGAGATAAGACCTGGGATAGACACTTGGGATAGACAGATCCATAGATTTTGTAGACTAAGTGCTGAAATCACACAGAAGGAAGTGCTGTCTTATGAGAGGCTTGTGGGATTTAGATATCAGGAGGAAATTCTTTCCTGGGAGGGTGGTGAGGCACTGGCACAGATTGCTCAGGGAAGCTGTGGCTGCCCCATCCCTGGGAGTGTCCAAGGCCAGGTGGGATGGGGCTCTGAGCAGCCTGGAATAGGGGAAGGTGTCCCTGCCCATGGCAGGGGTTGGAATGAAATTATATTTCAGGTCCTTTCCAACCCAAACCATGCTATAATTCCATAATTTATCCAGGATCCCCTGGGAAGCAAGTGCATAACCAGCAGATTCATCATTGCCCTCATCAATGCCAACCTAAGTCACTGAATAGCCCTTATTGTTTCACTTCCATTACTTTTTTCCAGGACATGGCTTTATTCTTGAGTCAAGGTCTCCAGATCTGCAGGTTGGAAAGTCACATCACTGTGGTCAGGGGGACATGGACAGAATTATCATCTGGGCCATTACTGGGGGGGAAAATGTGTCACATATGTCCCTTTTCTTAGGGGGGGATAATTGTTTCTGCTGTCCTATTTTGAACATGTCAAGAAATCCAGAGGATCCCAAGCCTGTAAGGGAAATCACAGTCAGGGTACAGGGAAGCTAGCTCAAGTCTTGAGGGTTCTTTTTCACAAAGCTACTGAGCTCAACTAGACATGAAAAAAAAAAATCTTGGAGATGATGCTGCCTACATATGCCATAAACAGATGTAGAGTTGGATTTTGTCCACATAGCATGAACATTTAAAACTCAGTAGAGGCAGGATATGCAAACAAAGAGAGAAGCTTTGTGTATTCACTCATACATTGACTTATAAAACTCAAGCTGATGGGTCATAAAAATATTTGAAGATGTTTACATGAAAATTTCACTTTGCTTGCAGCAGTTTCAGCAGCATGTTCTCCCAATAGACTGTATTATTAAGACAACCTTTTTTCACAATGAGCTGCAAAATGACAGTGCCCAATTCTAGAAGATCTAGGCTGGTTACACAGTGTGAGAAGGCTTCATAATCCCTGCTCACTGGCTCTTTCTACATAGAGTAAAGAAAAATTTGGTATAGTCTCTGGCCATAGTGATAAGTCGGATGGACAAGCCAGTGTTTCCCACCTATGTGTCCTCATCCTGTGACAGCCAAACAACAGAAGAGTCCTTGCTCCTGGCACAGCCCTTCTCAGGAGTCCCTGCAAAGGCACTTCAGTTGCTCAGAAAGGACAGAAGCTGTGCAGCTAAGCACAAACCAAAATGACCATTTGGAGAAAAATCCCAATTTGTCATGTTCATTCCAAACATGAATGAAGAATCAGAAATAGGAATCTTCCCTAGGACAGACATTTTTAGAAAACTCCCCTTTGGAGAACCCCATGGGGAGTGTGTCTCACCTCATGTACCCACAAGCTTGTGGGGATCATGGCACAGTGTGGGTGGCAGCTCAGCCCTCCTGGGGGCTTGGGAGCCAAGGCAGGCCACAGGGGAGATGTATGGGATGT